>NC_089584.1:2409146-2444794 GCF_019320115.1 Miscanthus floridulus
GAGCTTTAGCCTCCGCCTTCCCAATAAGGGTTTGGAGGGGCCCACCTATGGAATCTCAATTGAGGCGAGGCCAGCAAGTCACCCAAGTTGAATGGATGGCTTGGGCCACTACCAAGAGATGGGTAAGGAGCAGTGGGAGGCCCCATGTAGGTTATGCCAACTCTGTCTTGAATGATGGACCGGATCCCACTCGAACATATCCGATAAGAGCTCCCCGAACCCATCACTCGAGCCATCGAGGTAACTTTACCAACCCCTATTCTGCTTTTCTAGTGCATGATCATTCATTCATCCATTCCCATGCATGCTTTCATACATTCATCCCATACATCCAAGCATCGCATATGCAATTATTGCATCACAACGCTTCACGTCGTGTCATGAAGCTGTAGTCATCTCATTCGATATGAGCGGCAATCGACCGAGGTTCAAAGGCCAGCCCACGAAGGGCTTGAGGCCGCCTCATGTCAAACAGAGCTAGGGGAGAAAATGCAGATGAGCCCTAGCAGCCTTTGCTTGACCTGCTCAGAAGCGGACAGGGTCATCTCGACCTTCTTGTTTGATCCTAACCTTGAGCCATGCTCATAGAATCTCCATCGAGGGGAGGCCAATAGGCCACCTGAGTCGGTCTCTAGAATGACTTGGGCATCTACTAGGAGGCGGGTTAAGGAGCAGTGGAATGCCACATGAGGGCTATGTCGACCCCATCACGAATGACGGACCCAGATTCCACTCGGACATACCCGTTAGCGATCTCGTTGAGCGTGACACTTGAGCCATCAGGGCAAGTGTTGTTAGCTCAGCCCCTCCAGTTGCAGAAACCATGGACAGGGTGACGCATAAAACTCGGTCGACCCCTACCAAGCCGAACGGGGCTCGGGGGCCTGAGCCGCCCAACCCCAACTCAGGAATCCAACCGACCGAGGTTTAAAGGCTAGCCCACGAAGGGCTCAAGGCCGCCTCGCGTCAAACAGAGCTAGGGGATAAAACACAGATGAGCCCCAATGGCCTTTGCCCAACCCACTTAGAAATGGATAGGATCATCTCAACCTTCTCGTTTGATCCTAACCTCGAGCCATGCCCATAGAATCTCCATCGAGGGGAGGCCAATGGGCCACCTAAGTCAGTCTCTGGAACGACTCGAACATCTGCCGAGAGGCGGGTTAAGGAGCAGTGGAATGCCACATGAGGGCTATGTCGACTCTGTCATGAGCGATGGACCTGGATTCCACTTGGACATGCCCATTAGTGAGCTCACTGAGCGCGTCACTCGAGCCATCGAGGCAAGTGACATTAGCTCAACCCTCTAGTTGTAGAAACCATGGATGGGGTAACGATCGCAAAGATGAGCCGACCCTCGACCAGACCCCTGCTATATGTGGGGGCCCAAGGAAAGTTGGACTCGCAAGGAGACTGAATGCGTGGTCATAGAATGATGGCTCAGATCCTAAGGAGGGGATACATACAAAAAACTAAGGATAATGTTTCTAAAACAAGAGATGCTTTCTCCTACTAGTTTCGCTATCGTCTCTCTTGATCTTTAGTGAAACCCAACCCCAAAAACAGCAAGGGGTCGAACCTCACTCGAGGGCTGATAAGGGAATATATATACCCTTTTTGAAATAGTCACCGTGCCTAACCCCTTCCTCACATTATAAACCTAGAGGCAAGGTTTGCGGAAACCAATGACTGAGTAAGGCTGGTCGGACTATAAGAAACCTACGCCCTAGCGGCTATGACACTCTTGCTTACCAGCATATTCAGAGTGTCTCGCACACACCTCGAGCTCTACGGTCTTAACAATAGGAAGGGTCGGAATGTATTAACCCCTTTTTACACACAAAAAGGAAGAAAGAATAAATTTGTCAAATGAAATAACAAGTTTGTTTAAACAAAGCACAAGGGTCAGAACTTGTCCGCTTATTATAAGAATGACCGCCTGACCTATTTAACTAACTAGCCCCTCTGGGGGAGAACTATGCCTTCTATCCTATCTGCTAGGTCCTGTGAAAGGGGAGCCACTACCGTTTCCATCTCCTCTAGCTCGTGGACTTCATAACCAGGCGCATTGCCATGGCTCATCACCTCTAGATCGATGTTGTACCCATAATAAGAATGAGCAATCATGAAGGACTAATTGACCTCGGCACGAAGGGCATTCCTCTCGAGCTGGCGCACCCGGGCTGTGATCTCGATGGCACAAGCTACGCCCATGACTGCACCACCTCAAGGTCATCGCAGACCACTCCAAGGGCGGTGCTTAGGATACTAAGCTCGTCACTCTCCGTCTAAAGTATTCTCCTCTCCTTGGCGAGATCCACAGCTAGCCCGGTAGAAACGCTCTCGGCCTCCAGCTTCTGGGTCATCTCCCTTTTGAGCTCGGCTTGGAGGGAGCTGACTTTCTGCTGCGCATCGTCGCGCTCTTGGTAGGCCTGGTCATGCTCTCAGAAAGCCTGGTCATGCTCTTGGCGAGCCGCACCATGTTTCAAGTGGAGCCTCTCCGTGGTTTGGATTAGCTCATCCTGCTCCTTGCACAGCCGAGCGACCACTACGACATCTAGGATCGCCCTTTTCTCTAGGGCTATGAGCTTCTCCTTGGCCCCCAGCCTCAGATCCCTTTCTTTCTCAACCTCGCTCAGAAGGTCAAGGTTTTGCTGGTGGGTTTCGGCATCCTTCTGGAGCAACTCATCCCGCTCCTTCCTGACCCTAGCGGCTTCTTCATCATCCTTCAACAACCTTGCCAATAGGGTCTCGAACTCCTTCTCAGCCTCGTCAGCATCCCAACAGTCCTTGTCCACCCATGATTGAAGATTGGCTGCCTCCTTAGCAAGGGGAGTTAGCTTGACCACCCTCTACTAGGCGGTGGTGAGCTAAGCTGTCACCTTTCCAAGTAGCCACACCTCCTTGATGAGGTGGTCCCATGTTTCCTTCTGTTGATGAAGAAACTAAGTTTTCCCCTAGTTGTGAGCTATAAGGGACTACATGGAGATGATGGTTAGGATACAAAAAGTATATAGAGGAAGAAAAGGGCAAGAAGTAGGACCAAACCATACCCGACCGAAGGGAACAACAACGTTGTGCAATACGCCCATGGCGTGGTCTAGGGCCTCAAGCACGGACACGATCTCTACATCGATGCTCTCCCGCTCCATGCTCTCTATGGTGTGGTCAAGGGTAAAAAGCATCGATGCTGGATCCTGTGGATCCATCCACTAGAGCAGTGGCTTGTCCCATGCGGGCAAGCCGCTGCCCACCTACGTTAGGGTCAGGGATGACTCCCCACCGGCCCCAAGCACCACTGACCCCTCTCGTTGTGACATTCCCACCGGGATACCCCCTCGGTGATGGAAGGGGCCAGTGGTGCAGGTGTGAACATCTCTCCTAGCACCATGACTCCTGGGGACCCCTCGGTAGCGTCCCCCTCTGTCCGGCCCGTGCCAGGCACTGTCGCTTGGGCTACCGATGGCATGGGTGACACCAATGTGTCAAGCAACACTGTGGTCACACTCGGCTGTGACCCATCTGTCACGACCACTGCCACCTCCACCTACATTGGTAGGGTCACGACTGGTTGTGTTGCGCCCGCTATGATCAGCGCTACAAGCGCGATCGGTAGCCCCATCTGTCCTACCGTCGGCAGCGGTATCGTGACCATCACCAATTGCTCCACGATGTCCAAAAGGTGACCCTTGAACACCCACGTCCGCCTATCCTGCCGAGGGCATAGGCACTCAATCGGCTAGTGACGCAGTCACACTAGCGCCGCTCTTGCTCAAAACGGGCACAACACCAGCCGATGGCCCCCGCCCTAATTAGAGGGCGATGCTCTTCTTCGGTGCCAGCGCCAAGGGATTCTGCTGCCTGTTGACGCTACAAAGGACAAAAAACACAAGTCATAATGAAATCCAACTAAAATAGGAAAAACCAAAGGAATTGATAACTCTCCTCGGCGCCGTTAGGCGGTAGATGCGTTTGGGGGATGAACCCTAGACCCTTGCTCTGCCTCATTAGAATGAGGCCGCTTCGAGCCCACCCCTGCTCCTGGGTAGAGGGGCTCACCTTAGGTAGCTCCTGGGGCATGTTGGCAGAACGCCTCGCTCCCCTTGGCCCTTGGGGCGCGACAGCAGGGCCACCCGCCTCCGCTAGCACCTCGGGCACGATGGTAGAGTGCCTACCTCTGTTGGCTCTAAGGGCAGGCCAATGGTATGTCCTACCTCTGCCGGCTCCCTAGATGTACCCTCCCCTCCATGGAATGGGAAGGGTCCCAATGCCTGCAAGGACGAACCGATGCCTGTTAGTGCATCCTCATTTTCCAGTTTGTCCCACCCGATATCATCGACTACCATTTCTTCTTCCTCCATCACCTCGTTGACATCACTATCATCATTGTCATCATCATTATCGGTGTCCTCCCCTTGTTCCCATGCCCACAACTTCTACTGCTTCTTCCTCTTCTTGTCCTCCTTTGCCTTCCTCAGCCGCTCACACTCGGTGTGATTCGCCACCCTCACGGCCGAATCCCTCGGTAGCGGAGCCAGGTGATCCATGAGGATGATGTCCCTTGGCTGGTCCTGCCTCTCTCAAAGTTAGTCCCATGGGGTTGGGAAACCAATTGAAGAGAAGATAGGAGAAACAGAAACTTACAAAGACGACGTAGCCTGGCTTCGGTCGCAGCGGAGGTTGCCCTAGCACCGGGTAGATGAAGTCGAGGGTGGCACCCGTGTCATCCCACAAAGGCTCCATTGCCTCCTTGATGTGTTGTGCAATCTTGAAGTTGGGGAGCATTCCCTCGGTGAGCGTCATTCCGTCAAACGATGCCTCGAGTGCCATCGCGTATAGCGGGAGCGCGCGCGTCTTCAATGGTGCCACCTTCCTCGTGTGGTAGGACCTGATGACGCCTGATCCTTTCAGGCCATTCTCCTTTAGGATGTGTATGGCAGCAACGTGGTCTTGGATCTTCTTCTTGTCCTTCTCTGGCATGTCCCACTTCCTCCATTGCTCTGGGACCTCTTCGATCAGGCGCCCGATGAACTTTGACAGAGGGGCGGTGGCATCATTCTTGAGGTAGAACCACTGTGAGTGCCACCCCTTGTTGGACATCGAGAGCCGCATGGATAGGTACTCACCGCCCTGATTGTTCCGAAGTTGGATGCTGGTGCACCCCATCGGCATGTGCAGCTTCTGCCTACCGCCCTTCTCCCTCTTCCTCTAGAGACTGACGACAAAGAAATACCTCCACAAGTCAAAGTGTGGGTTGATCCCTAGGAACTCTTTGCATAGATGAACGCTGCCATGTGCTGGATCCCATTGGGATTGAGATGTTGTAGCTCAATCTTGTAGAAGTGCAGCAGCCCCCGGAGAAATTTGTGGGTGGGGGTCGCAAGCCCACGCTCGTGGAAGTGGGCAAACGACACCACATAGCTGTCGGGTGATGACGATGAGCTAGGCAGCAACCACTCCTCGGCTAAGGTCCACGTGCGGAGAAGACCACGATGGATGAGGCCCTCCATGCGCTAGAAGGTGATATCAGAATGGCACCATGAATCCATTGGAGGTGGGAGCGGATGGATGCGAGCTCAATGGCGGCAGAGATGAGGAGGTAGGAAACCTAAGCATTTGTGACGGCGGTGTGGCTGTGGAGGCTAGGATGCAGGTGTGTGTATGAAACCTAGAGGGCTAACCCTTTGGTTTTATAGGGGCGACGGGTGCGAGAAAACCAACCGACCGCCTAGATCTCCATGCCTGCCATGACCTGCCACCACGTCTTGTCGCGGGGCGTGTGCACGCAACCTATGGTCATCCCCTCGAAAAACACGCTGAATGTTTCACCTTCCCAAACGGGCCACGACCCATCATAGGTAAGACGGATACGAAGATGAAAACGCTCCTACGGCCCTTCTAAGCCCAGGAGTTTGAAGGTTGGCCCATCGATGGGTTCAACAACCGCTCCGGGCACTTTTAAAGTGACGGGTGGAAAGGATGGTCCTGCTAGAGGCCAATACTCGGGCGCACGAGCACCGTGGGCATCCTGGCCCATGTTCGAGCCTCGGGCAGATTTGATCCATGGTTTTTCCTCGAAGAAAGGCAGAGAGACCTTGGGACCAATCGAACAGACCTGAGAACTATATGGATTGACTGCTGATAATCTAGAGTCAGTCACCAGCTAACCAAAGCTGGACCCCCATGAACCGGATGCCACCCCCACACTTGGACTAGCCCGTTAACAACTCACCGAGCACCATGGCTCATCCATAGAGGAAAATCATGGCACGACTCAGCCCCTCCATTTTCATCAAAAAAACGCTTGAGGGAAGACAATCACGAAGATGAGCCAACCCTCAACTGGACCCCTGCTACGTGCGGGGGCTTGAGGAAAGTTGGACTTGCAAGGAGACCGAACGCACAGTCACAGAATGACAGACCCCTATAGGGGTCGAAATCAGGAAAGACCTTTTCTGACCCACCAAATCTCACGGCTATACCCCTGAGAGGTCCGATCACGATAAAAGGGAATCACCATCCCTAGGACATGCCATGGGCGACAAGAAAAGTCCAAGGCCCTCAGAGTCCTTCCGTTCGGAAAAGCCTCTGAAGGAGTATTCTACTCCTCCACAGGCTTGGGGGCTACTGTCGGAACCAATACTAGGGTACCCAAAGAGGAGGAGCTAATGGTCATCAACATTGATTCAACTGAGCAGTCAATAGCGCGCCTATAGCTCTAACCGACCCCTAGGTGCGCGGGCTCCGCCTCGCCCGACCTCCGGGGGCGAGCTCCACCTTGCCCAACCCTGAGGTCGCAATCTCTGCCTCGCCCGACCTCTGGGGGTGGGCTCCTCCTCGCCCGACTCTGAGGCCGTGATCTCCACCTCACCCGACCCTGAGGCCGCAATCTTTGCCTCGTCCGACCCTTGGGTTTGTGCTCCGCCTTACCCGACCCCAAGACCATAGGCTCCGCCTCGCCAGACCCCTTGGGTACGGGCTCCGTCTCACCCGACAGGGACCTATACCGCCGCCAACCACTCCAGGTCCAAGCGTATGGGCCTGGATCAAAACTCTGAAACTAAGGAAGAGATCGGCATGCCCTGATGTAACCCGCGGCCACGACAGGCCATACCTGAGGATTCACATCAAGAACAGCGTCGGGCGTACCGGTGCTGTTCTGCCTAACCCTCGCACGAACACTGACAGGCGCATCAGTTCACCACGACGTCTGCTAGGATGGAGTGGAGCGCCATGACCAGTGGATGACGCCTACGCATGGCGCTAGTGACGGACAGGACCGCGACGTGGAGCCATCCCTATTGAAATCTACAGGGTTGGTGGGACCTGCATGAAGGAGAAGAAAGACCCAGTGATCCTAGAGGCCTTCCTCTCTCTCGTTATTCTTCTTTTCCTCCGCTATAACCAGCACTTTCCCTTGACTTATAAATGAGAAAGCAGGCCCCCCCATGAAGGGGATCCTGAACCGATCGACCCATCAAGATCTGATACAGATCCGCACAAGAGCACGACACGAACACACAACCGAGCAGCGATCGAGCTCTCAGCACTCACTCACTCCTTTCACCAGAGACTTGGGATCCTTTCTCTCTCTCGCTCGTTTGTAACCCCTACTATAAACTTTTAGTGCTAGTAACACGAGCAGTAGCAACGAACTAGACGTAGGGACTTTTTGCCCGAACCAGTATAAACCTCATGTTCTCTAAGCACACCATTCGTGCCAGACGCGCAATATTAGAAATTTACTCGTCGGTGGTAACTCAAAACACCGACACTAAGAGAGAGAGAGAGAGAGTGGACTGAGAATGAAACCCTAACTTATGTATATATACAGTGAGTGGGATACCGGGCCAAGATGGGCTGCCTGCTGGGACACTATTTTTGGAGGCGGGCCTTTTAGTGTGCCCGCCTCCGTTAATAGATTAATAGAGGCGTGCAGCATAAGGCATCCGCCTCGATTAATATTGATTAACCGAGGCATTTGTTTTAAGGCGACCGCTTTGGTTAATATATTAACAAAAACAACCACCTCGATTAATCGATATTAACCGAGGCGGTTATATTACAGTGCTCGCCTCGGTTAATCATGTTAGTTGTTGGCCCGGCTGCCCTGCCTCAAATAACCGAGGCGGGCAACCAGGCCGCCCGCCTTCGAGGCCATTTTAGAAATGCCTCGTAAAAGATTTTGTGTAGTAGTGGTAGTAAGCATGTCTATGGTTGGAAGTAGATCGGAGAATATCATATTTTGAAAGTAAAAATAGATAAAATAAAAATTATGGTTCACTTGCAAACATATTTAATTTGATGCATTGCTAATAATCTTAGTGTATTATATATCATGGTACTTTGTAATCTTGTATCTCATTTTTTTTCTAGAAGCATTGATAGTAGTCATGGCCCATAATAGCAAAAAAAGTCCAACCCATGCTATGCATTGGGTGGGTGGGGGGAGACATAGTTTTTAGGTGAACAGACTCACTCATAGTCTCTAAAATTGGCCTCGAGGCCACAGGGCCGGGTCCAAGGATAGAGTCGGGTAGGCCTATTCCCATCCCTACTGCAAACATACATGCCATCCCCTAAAAAAACATACTTGCCTAAATAGCCTGTTGTAGCACTTTTATATATAGCTTCGCTATCGGTTTTCGGGGGACGTGTCGCTACGATATTGACAATTGTTTTTCTGCTATTATAGCTAAGAATGTTTTAGCTCCGCCAAATACCCCTATTTGACTTAGTAACACATTTTCTTTTAGCGTTGCTAACCGTATGTGCTGGTGACACATATATGTTTGTAATGGAAACGAAAAATTTCCATTAACGCTCGTTTACCAACAACCAAGGTTTACGTCTGCTAGGATGTTGTCGTAGGAGGTACGGTTGGGCGAGCGAGCAGGGGTGGGGCCAAGCAGGGGAGGGTGTCCAACCACCTGGACTTGCTAGTGCTGACTAATGAGGCGACCTCCTCACAGTTTTTACTCCCACAAACGAGCGAGCGAGCCAATGAAGGCCCACTATCATTGGGGTGCTCGACCTCTAGTCGGAGGTCGACAAAGCTTGATAAAGGCCGACGCACATAGCTGAGAAAAAAATGTATCTTACAATCCATACAAATACTTGATTTATATCCATAATACAACACTGCAATTTTGTATCTTACAAAACCATATCTAAAATACTAATGTCGGTCCAACCCATATAATTTTGTATCTCGCGACACATGGGTACTTTTCTCCGTGCTCTCACAAGCCATCCTACCAGGGCTAAGGTGATGTCATTAGGGGCATATGCTCCTATGTGTATTCATCATTGGATGATATTAGTATTTACAGGTATGCCGAACAGAATGCGAGAGGAGCTTGATGAGGAACATGGATCATAGATAGTACTCCCTCCGTTCCAGTATATCTGGCGTGCGCTGGTTTTTCATTTAGGCCATAATAGGAGGTGGGATTAAGAATCCAGGGGCCCATTAATTACTCTGCTGCTCCACTACTACTCAAAACGAAGTGTTGCATGCATGCATGCATGGCTAGCAACGGAGAGGACCAGAGAAACAATTGTAGTTGAGAAGATTAGGGAGAGATTAATTGATGGTAGCGACCGGGTGATTAATCATGGTGAGCGCATCAATGGACTGGCCTTGGTATCTGGAATGAGGCCCCTCACGCCAGATATACCGGAACGGAGGGAGTAGTATAAATAGAGCAAATGACTCCTTACTTGATGAGAGGTGAAGATAGTTACAGTTTACAACGTTGATTGATGTACGAGGCATGCACTGCAATTACTCCCTCCGTCCCCAAATAAATCAATTCCTTGAATCCGTGCTAGTCGAACTTTTTTTAATTTTAACTAACTTTGTAGAAAAGAGTAATAACATCTATGATGTAAAGTGGGTGCATTATGAAAACATATTCTATATTATATCTAATGATACTAATTTGATACCATAAATCTTGATGTTTTTCTTCTATAAATTCGGTCAAAGTTTTAAAAAGTTTGACTTAAGACAACTCTATAAATCTATTTATTCAGGGACAGACAGAGTACATTTTATTCTACTAGTTAGTTTCCTATTAAAAACTATTGAGTTGCTTATTGTTGAATGCTCATGAATATGAACATTAATTATAGACATGAATATGTTAATCGGTTGAGTGACTGAAATAATGGACATGTAGGCATGTTCCCTGGAGCCGTGAACATATATTTAGTATTTGTGTTCATGATTTAATTTTTTTAGTTTCATGATCTTTTACATAATTTGTTGACAATTTTCATGTTCTAAAACTGCTAAACCAAATAGCTTCCAGCCTTCCCCTATATATATTTTGATATAGCTTTTACGCTAGACTGCAACTAAATATGTTAGTGGAATAGGTTATCCCGCTATTTAAAAGCTAAAACCTTGGTCTCCTATCATCGATCTGCGCTTGTCTAACCATCTGGTATCTCCAAAACCAAATAGAAAATAAGAAATAGTGCCATTAATCTAACACAAGAGGGATTATTTTTAGGGCCTATTTGGTAGAGCTCCATCTGATTCTAATTCTCTATGAAAGCTGATTCTTTGGGACAAGTGATTATGTGGTTGAAAGTAAGTCTCTTTATTTTTTAGCATAAAAACCCTCAAAATCACAATGGAGAATTACTTCATAGAATCAAGAGAAGCTACTTTTTTCCACTCCAGGCTCTTAGTTTATTTCAGAGAATCACATTACAGAATCAGCAAAGAATCACTTCTCTATGAAAAACTATTTTACAGAGCTCCTCAGAGAATCAGCTTTGAGAACTATGCCAAACAAGGCTTTATCCTACGTTGTCCCCAAACCAAACACACACCGCCACAGATCATCCCAGACGAGACACGTGGGCTACACAAGCATAGCTGGACGGCCCAGAGAATATATGTTGGTTGGAAGACAGGAAGAGGATGGAGGAATCTGAGACGAGACGTGTATTGCATTGCTTGCTTGCTTAGTTATCCAACTTTGACCGATCGAGCATACAAGCAGGCGCGTGTATGGACGGATGGATGGATTGATGGAGATGTAGCGTCTACTTCAAGTCAATCCGTCATCTGTTTCATGCAACAATTCATTTTGTTTTTATTTATACGCCAGCCGGTGGTCGTATGGAAGCATGATATACTCTATTAGCTAGGGTTTGGAGAGTGCATGATTGAGTAGTGGTGCTAGAGCAGGGCCAGCTAGCAGGGCTCGATTAACTTGCACTATATATGGGGCCCAGATAATTAACCAGATGCATGATTTCTGAATATAATGTCTCTGTCCATCTCTTCAATTTGTTGTAAAATATTTTCTTCATATATATATGTCATGTTCGCTTGGTCGATAAGCCATGGCTGAAAGTACTGTTGGCTGATTTGTTGTGAGAGAAAAATACTGTTTGTTGGCTGAAAAAGTACAGCTTATAACCGTCTGAAATTACTGAACATGTATAAATTGCATGTACTGTAATAGGTTAATAGTAGACCACAAAAAAATGCATGCCTTTTATAACAGGATTGTCACTAACATAGCAGCTTACAGAATCAAAAGTTAAACAAAAAGATGCAAGTCTCTAGATGTATGCTTAGTCAAACTGTTTGAAGTTTGAGCAAATATATAAAAAACAATATAAACCTGATGGATATAAAAAAAATCCAAAGCGGTCGGACAGCAAGGATGGGAGCAAATCAATCCATGAATTAGCTTTCGACCATATCTAAAGCGGCTTTCACCTAAAGTACAATAATCGACCACTGCACCCAATAAAGAGGCGCCAAATGCATGGTTGATTGCATCTCCATCTATCTATAGATGTGTTCTTCTCTCTCGTCGATCCATCGATTACATATATCTGTCCAGCATCGATCAATTGCCTTCATTCTGACTTGACAAGAAAGTAAAATCATTGCGCACTTCGGCAAACCAACTTCTACTTAACACACACCATATATAAAACAAATTAAGTCTACCATGAATATATATCAGTCAAACCACACTTAGGCTTCGTTCGGCTTATCTTATAATCCGCACTATTCAGTTTGGTTTTTTCAGCCGGAACAATATTTTTCTCTCACAACGATTCAGACAGAACATTGTTTTTTAGCCAATTTAGCCAAGTTTCAGCAAACCGAACGGGGCCTTAACATTACTACTGTGTCTATTATTGTGTCCGTTTTGTTAATTACATACTAACATCCGGTTCCATTTTGCTACAAAAACAAATAACCCTACAACTTTTAAAACAAAATCACCCATCCATTTCATTTTTTTTGAAAAAAGTCCGTTCCAAAATTTAGGCCATTTTAATTTGATTTTGTCCTAAGTGAAAATATTTCTCTAATTTGATGTTGGGATTGTAGATGCATTTTTCTATAAATATGGACAAAGTTAGAGAAATTTTATATGCATTTTGGATGGAAATAATTAAGTTATGTATATATATTGTGCATCACGCGTGAACACAATATGTCCACTGAGAGTAATAAATCTAAATAAAGAACATCGATAGGAATATATTTGGAAATAAGCTAAGATTATCTTCACGGGTAATGGCACTGGTCGTAGCAATCAACTGTACTTAACTTATTGTAGCTGAAAGTTAGCTAGCATATAAGAGGTCGAATTAAGAAATACCACCCTCTCCACAAACCACTCCTTTTAGCCCCAAAATGTGTGTCACACAACGTGCCTTTCCGCCATCACTTTACAATTTGATAAAGCAAAAGTAGGGTGATGAGGAGAGAAAAATCAAAGACTAAAAAAAAGAAACATTCATGCAGTGCTAGCTAGCTTAGTAAAATAAAGAGATGGAGAAAAACTGCAAGGGGTGGAAAGTTCATTCAGAAATGAATAAAGGAGTGATGCGAAAGGAACCTGCAGGTCAGGGAATACAAAACAAAACAAAAGCTCAGATTCCTCTCCAAACAGGTCCTATCCCTTTTCCTTCTCCCTTGCTGTTGTTTTCTCCCTCTAGAGAGACCCCATCTCTAGAAAGAGAAAGCAGGAGGGGAGGAGGACAAGCAAAGCTACCGGCCAGACAGCAGCTATAGCCCTAAAGATTGACCTGACCTGATGAGATGAGATTGCATAATAAGTAAGGGAATTTATTTGAAAGATGGTTTGCTGCTAGATCCTAGCTAGCTAGTGTAGTATTTCTGTTGTGATGTGCTCTCAAGCCAAGCATGATATGGGTGGAGAATTCAGGAGCCCTTTGCTGCAGCAGATGGTGTGGAGTAGTAGTGGCGGTACAGACAGCAAGAATATGATGAGTAGTTTGATGCCTCGTGCCGAGGAGGAGGAGGAGCAAGAAGAGGGCTCCAACAAGATGCCCCCCTTATCTTCTCCTTCTTCCATGCTCCTCCCCCAGCACCTACTTCAAATGTCCTCTGGCCTGCCTCTGCCTCTGCCTCCTGAGGTGCCGAACGACAGCTCTGCTACCTCTGGTCTGCATGATGGGCGGGAAAGCAACATGCCGGAGTCATGGAGCCAGCTGCTGCTGTAAATACAACATCCCTCTCTATCTATCCCTAGCTACCGTGCTCTCAGTTCTGTTTAATTTGGTTCTGCCATGGTAGAATGCTATCTGTATTTATGCATGGGATTCTTTGATGAATTCATGCAATTCGATCTCTTTTTTTTTTATACAAAATCACTGCTAATTATGTCTGCAACCACAAAATTATTGATCAGCGGGGGATTAGTCGGAGATCATGAGAGGTACAACGCTGCCACAGTTTTACTGTCAAAAGGATTAGAGGAGGGGCCTGCTATGCCTGCAGCAGCTTACAGTTTCTATGGCCATGGACATGGTGGTGAGGAGATCCAGACATCGGGGATCAACAGTAAGTCTCATCAGGTGAGCCAGACACTCTTGGCGTCGTCCTCTCCTAGGTCCTGCATCACAACAAGCCTCGTCAGCAACATGTTGGACTTGTCAAACACCACCGTGCCGGCACCGGAGCTGAAGAATCATCACTCCGATAACTCTTCTGAGGTGAGCAATAAAACCTTATAAGAAGTTAACAACACCGTGCTGGCACCGGATCATGAAAAATTCTCTCCAGTTTGCTGCATATAGATGTTCTTCCTTTCTGAAACTCATGTTCCAAAATTTTCATAATTTTTGGATCTTGCATTATGCTGTTGCTGGCTTCAAGATCTCACGGAAGCGGTGTAGTAAAGTTCCACTTTCAAGTTGCATAATGTTCCATGGATGGGAAATTAACTGACTTCATGATTAATTGTTATTGTTTTCATGCTTCTTCATTTAATCTTCTCTTCTTCTTTTTTGTTTCAGGGTAACAGCGCTGCAAGTGATTCGGCTCCAAAGAAGGCTAGGGTTCAGACCTCTTCTTCAGCACAGTCTACCCTAAAGGTTTCTTCATCTCCCATTTGTTCTTGCAATCTTGGAAAAACCTGGTTCTGATCGATCTAGGCTTCACTACTCCAGATATGACATCACTGTCGGTTCAAAAACCCCTTTCACTGCCAGATTTTGAACCGACAGTGGCATACCGACAGTGATGGGGGTTGACATCACTGTCGGTTCTTAAAAATCGATACTGATCTACAGGCAACAGTATCGGTTCCTGGGTCCATCCGGCAATGTCTAGTTAAATAACACTGCCGGTTTGTAGTCCCAACCGACAGTGAAGGTTGAATCAAGAGTGTCGGTTCTTGGCTCAAGCCAGCAGTGTTGAGCAAGCCCACACTGTCAGTTCATGGCTCAAACCGGCAGTGTTGTCGTAACCATCACTGTCGGTTCATGGCTCAAGCCGGCAGTATTGAGCAAGCCAACACTGCCGGTTTGTTGCTAACCGCCAGTGATGGTTACGATAACAATGCCAGTTTGTTGCTAACAGGCAGTAAGGGCCCGTTCACATTTTATTGTTTTATAATTTATTTTAATTTATATTTTTTCGTGGAATCGGATTTCGCTTTTATATACGCTACGTAGACGACATGTCCATCAATATTAAACATTACAAATGTTACAGTTACAATTTAAATGTTCTTATCCAGATCTCGATCCCTCAAAATAAAAAAGAAATGTTCTCGGACTGCATAGATTGTGCAATGCTTCTCGGACTTCTTACAATAATCTGGTGAGCCGCTCTGGGCCATACTGGTCCTTGTACTTCATGGATTGTGCAATGGAAAATACTTCATCTTTTTCCAATACCTTGGCTAAGATGAATTTTGCCAGCTCCGATTGCAGTGCGACGATCTCCATGTCTAACAGCCTTTCGTGGTTATACTTCTTGCACTGTCGTTCAAAAAAGATGATATCCAAAGAGAAACAATAAATCATTTTGTTGAATTATTAACAGACATAAATAAAATAGGAATTATACACACCAACTTATCGGCTTCTTTCGATTTACCTAGCATCCGAGCCTACGTGGTCTAAGGAGACCACTAATACTCACGGAAGATGGAGTTGAGATGACCATGATTATACGTGTGATGTGGGTGATACAAAAAAAATCAACAATGTTACTAGCCATAGGTGGTGGAAGGTAGGAACCAGGAGGAAGAAGTGCTACTATGAGGCGCTAATACCGTGGGGCATTTCATCAAACACACAGCGGGCAGTGAGCCACGCACTCACCGTGGGGGAGGGAAAGCAGCTGTCCGCGCGCTCCTGAAGGCCTCAGCGGTGGGAGTGCTCCTGAACGCACTCACCAGGAAGGAGGAGGGGCACGGCCGGCGTCGTGGACGACGAACGAGGGCACGGACGGCGTGGTGCTCCGGCTTGGGCGGTGGACGGCGTGGGGCGGTGCTCCGGCGGCGCGGGGGTAGGGGTTGGCTCAGGGTTGAAATGAATTTGGATAATTTCAACCCGCGCCTCTTTTATACCAGTATTTCATCACTGCTGGTTGTAAGTCGAAACTGACAGTGATGGGGGTACATCACTGCCGAGTAACTCCCTAAACCGACAGTGATGGGTGTACATCACTGCCCGGTCATTCTCCAAACCGGTAGTGATGTGGTTTAGCAGTTAGGTCTTAAGTATTATAACTTTTTTGTTTTGTTTCGAACTCCTTCGACTGTCTCAACGGTTAAGACCCTTCAACCAAGCCCCCGAGACCCATGTTCGAGTCCTAGACGGCCCAATTTTTTTGTGTTTTTTTTATAAATTATTAATTTACATAGGGAAATAGCTCATCACTGCCGATTTTGATTGTAAACCGACAGTGATGGGTACATCACGTTTTTTATAAATTATTAATTTACTTAGGGAAATAGCTCATCACTGCCGGTTTTGATTGTAAACCGACAGTGATGGGGTACATCATTGTCGGGTCATTCCCCAAACCGGCAGTGATGTGGTGTAACAGTTAGGTGTTAAGTAGGATAACTTTTCGTTTTGTTTCGAACTCCTCCTACTAGCGCAACGGTTGACACCCCTCAACTTAGCCCCCGAGACCCATGTTCGAGTCCTAGGCGGTCTAAATTTTTTTGTTCTATTTTATAATTTATTAAGCAGCCTCCAGGTCAAAATGAAAAAGTAAATAACCCTAAGCACACATCCTATACTAGCGCAGCGGTTAAGTCTCTAAACTCTGTAGCCCGAGACTCGAGCTCGAACCTGAGGGTTGACACAATTTTTTTTAATTTTTTAAATATCGCTGTCGGTTTTTAAAATAAACCGACAGTGATAACCAGTATCACTGTCGGTTTATTCTCATCAATGCCGGTTTTTTGAAACTGATAGTGACGGTTATATATATTAAAAATTTCTTTTATATACTGAATAAATAGAAGCATATATATTCCTATGTCGAAATGGCTTAAAATTTTTTTGGCAAGCTTGTACACCCAAATTAAGACCCCACACAAGATCTTAGGTTTTTCTGATTAGTTTTTTTATTTATCATATTTTTCTGTGTGCCGAATGAGACAAAAGAGGGTGAATTTAATCTTGGACCCAATAGATTTTGTCATCCACCTCCACAAAATTTTTATCCCTAGGGCACATTAGAGCCTGTGTAAAAGTTTGGCACCATTCCGGATCTTTTTGTGTGTAGACTCAGTTCAACCTATAATTAAACGGTCTTGTCGAAGCGGAAATTCAATTAAAACTCAGAAAGTAGCAAACCATCTTCAAAAAATTCTAAACTTGGTGTTTCCTTCACACGTGGCACATGCAAGCCTAAGAAAAAGTTTGAGACCAATATGACACCGGAATGCGTATGAACCAAATAAACCTTGATAACCTATATGTATAGTCATGATTCGATGAAAGGGCACATATACCTCTGTGAAGCATGTATACTCCGCCTATATCGAAATGGCTTGAAATTTTTTTGGCAAACATGTACACTCAAATTAAGACCCCACATAGGATCTGAGGCTTTTCTGATAAGTTTTTTTTATTATATTTTTCTCTGTGCTGAATGAGACAAAAGATGGTGAATTTCATCTTGGACCCAATAGATTTTATCATCCACCTCCACAAAATTCTTATTCCAAGGGCACATTCCCCCTTTCTAAGGACAACCTCCAGTTTATTGAGTTCTCGAAGTATCGCAGGCCCGTCTCGATATTTTGGAGCTAAGCGTTTCTCAATAGTACCGTTGAAATCTTTTCTGTTCCTGCAGTAAGGGTGATCTTTAGGTAGGAACCTACGGTGCCCCATATAAACTATCTTTGAGTTATTTGGCAGATTTATCGCATCGGTGTCGTCCAAGCACTCAATACATCCAATATAGCCTTTTGTCTTCTCTCCGGACAATGAACCTCAATCTAGCATGTCGGTGATTGTAGCGATAAGCACCCCCTTGATCGTGACATGTTCCTTTTGGTACTCGTCCTAAACATTCGGCACACCATTTTCAAACATCTCCACTAGTTCATCGATCACTGGTTCTAGAAACACATCGATGTCATTCCCAGGTTATCTTGGCCCTTAGATCAGTAGTGGCATCTGGATGTACGACCGCTTCATAAAGACCCAAGGTGGAAGGTTGTATATATAGAGCATCACTGGCCAGGTGCTATGATTGCTTCTAACCTGGTTGAAAGGATTCATCCCATCTGTGCTCAAAGCAAACCAAATGTGCCTTACCTCTCCACCGATATCCTTATAGAATATAGTATTGACAGTCCTCTAATCATGCCCATCAGCGGGGTGCCTCGTCATTGTATCTTTCTTACGCTCTTCGCCATGCCAGCGCAATAGCTTGGCTGACTTTGCATATGCAAACAACCTATGCACCCGGGGAGCTATAGGGAAATACCAAACGACCTTTACGGGACCTCCTCTGGTTTTAGTACCCTCATCTGACGACCCTTCCTTGTACCGTGGAGCTTCACACTTGGGGCACTTGTCCAAGTCTTTATATTTTTTTCCACGGTACAATATGCAATCATTGGAACATGCGTGGATTTTTTCAACCTCAGCCGATGGAGCAGATCATTTGCTTGGCTAAGTATGTCTTTTCTGACAACTCGTTTTTTTTCTAGGAGCATTTTCCTTATTATACCTAATAACTGATCGAAGCCTTTATAGCTCAATCCGTTTGTCAATTTGAACTCTAACAGCATGATGTCGGCTTCCAGTTTGCTCATTGGACAATGCCTATACAATGGTGTTTTGCCATCTTGTCTCATTTTCTCTAGCTTTCTCAGCTGTCTTTCATTAAGACATCCGGTCTCTACATTACGTAGCAGCTGAGAAATGCCATCGTTATCCTCGGTGTTGTCAGCTAGCGTGTTCCTAAACACATTATTAACTGTGGCCATAGGTTCCGTGTTGACACCGGGTTCCTCGTCAGCATCATGGATGGCTACATCAGGCATGTCCACATCATCATCGTTTTTCTATAGAACATTCACACCAACCTCGCCATGCATAGTCCATATCGTATAGTTTGGCACAAACCCCCTGGTAATCAAGTGCGATCATATAGAGTCAATTTGACGAAAGTTCCTATGATTCTTGCAATCTTTGCATGGGCAGAAGACAGGGTTCCCATTCCCAACATGGGCTTTAGCATCGGTGATAAACTGGCTGATGCCATGCATGTACCGCTTGTTCGTTCAGGACACATGCATCCACTCTCGATCCATCTCTGCACAAAAAAAAATACTGAGACAGTAATTACAAAGAATTAATAAGAAATCGAGTTTCATGAACAACAATTGTAGCTCGAAAGTACCATTTTTGGAAAACATTATTGTACACTAATTATTGGAAAATTGAAATTGGTAGCTCCGGCCCTGTAAATTGAAAATAATAGTAAAAAATAATTATTGCACAATATTAAAGAACAACTATTATACTCTACTTCTAAGAACTAATTATAGCATCACATACTAACAATGATGATCTTGACCACCATTAATTAGCTAGCTAGGAATTTAAATGTGTTTATAGACACCAACCGTTTGGATGATGAATTCACCATAATTTGAGCCTTGCACAAATATCCAATTGGAAAAGTGCTCTCTAGAATGGAGAAAGAACTAGAATGAGAATCAAGCAATGTAGCCATCAAAATGAAGCTAATTACGCAACAAAATCAAAGGAGTAGATGTTTGTTACTAACCTTAAAGCAAAAGGATCGAGCCATTCTTCAAAATCCAAGCGCTAGCTTCATGGTGAAGAGCAGTCGTAACAATGGAGGGAAGGGCCCAAACGCGCGCCTCTATTCTCGGAATGGAAGAGAGGAGAAAGAAGAGGACGGTTGCAGCCTTTTTGTGTTGTAGGCTTATCACCGTCGGTTCTTGGCTAGAACCGATACTGATAGAGCCAAATCACTGCTGGTTTGTGGCTTGAACCGGCAGTGATAAGTGGCCGCAAAAACACTGTCGGTTCAAGCCACAAACCGGCAGTGATGTGGTGCTTCACTGCTGGTTTTAGCTCAGCCCCCAATCATTTTCTCATTTTCAAGCTCATAACCGATAGTGAAGGTACATCATTGCCGGTTCTCACAAATCCGACAGTGATGTCTAAATCTGGCGTAGTGCTTCTCTCTGTGATCACCACTGGAGACATATAAATAGCCACGCACGCATTGCACCACACCCACAATATATGAGGCATGCCTTTACGCATTTCTCTAGTTTCAGATGGATATTGTGTTGATTGAAATAGATTCTATTCAGTATATATATATATATATATATATATATATATATATATATATATATATATATATATATATATAATACACAAATTAATATTGACTTACCAATACCATTGTCCATCATTGTGTGTTTTCAGCTATAAACAGTTATACACACAACATGTAGAAGTAATAATGAGAAGTAGCCCTTGTTTGTTTCATCAGGTAAGAAAGGAGAGGCTTGGGGATAGAATCACAGCACTTCACCAGATAGTATCCCCATTTGGCAAGGTACACACAGCTAGCTCTGCTTAACTAGGTATACAGCAATAGTACAAAGGTATATATCACTGCATGCATGTTGATAGGGAAAAAAATTCATGCAACTAAACAGTAGATCGAAGAGCTCTGTTATTTACCTCCTCATATCAGATGATGTGCATGTGCATGTATATATTCTCTAGCAGATGGACTATGCATGCATGATCCTATTGTCACTGCTGTCATACATGCATGCAAATGTGCTTTTGCCCATGCATTCTGCCTTTGATTCATTTCTCCGTCTAGCTCGGCCCCCTTTCTCTCGTTTTCTTTTCAGGAGACTTTTTCAGCTGCAGTTTCTTTCGCTTTAGGAGTCCTAGTGATGATGATCACTGAAATCAAAGCAAGTCCCTAACAACATACGTGTTGGTTTTTGCAGACTGACACTGCCTCCGTCCTACAGGAGACTATTGGCTATATCAGATTCCTCCTGAGTCAAATCGAGGTCCAATTCCAACCCTTTTCATTAATCCGATCTATTTATATTTCTCTTCATCGATCTCGATCTCCTTTCAGAATCCAAATATATGCATATATTATTCAGTTCTTAAAATGCAGTCACCTGCAGCTATATATATGTAGATGTTCAGTGCTGGAAGCCTTTCAAATTTCTGCAGTAGCCAGTTGCTAGCCCTTGTCAGATCTTAAAGTGGCAGATGATAACGAATCAAATCATTCGTGATTTAAGGAACTAGTTCATGGTAAACTTAACAAGAATTTACAAAATATCAGCTCTTTTGTTTATCAGTATGAGCTAGTAGCTAGCATAACTTAAGCACGTTTTCATGCATGCAATTAGACAAGTAGCTACATGGAGTGCTAATTATTCCACCCGTTCTAAATTTTAAGTTTTTTTTATCTTTTTAGGTAGATATAGTTTTTATTACGTATCTAGCTAGGCATAACTTAACCGTATGCCTAGTAAGAAAAACCAAAATAGTTAATTTATAATTTGAAATGAAGATAGTATAAAACAATATGAGCAGAATGAGGACTGTTTGAGCAAGGTAGTGGCCATTAGGCATTGGCCAATTCATGGGGGTCAGTGCATGCATCCTACAGTAAAATGATGTGGGGGCAGGAAAATTTACGTGCACCACAGCTAACTATATATTACAGTGATGACTGAGACGATGGATGTTGAGTAGGTAGGTGAAACAAAAAGAGGACGTACGCGTGTGGGACCAAGTGTAAGAGCACGCCGTTAAAGCGCGCGCATGCATGCATGGCTGCTTGCATCTTGCATGTCGTCCTAAGTAGGGCATCGTGCTGTCTTGTTCTGCTGTTCTGTGGTAATGTCGTCGTGTGTTAACCTGTGTTTCAGTTCATTCAGGCACTATGCATGCTCTCTGTTAACCTGCTGTTCACTTCAGCTCTTCTCTCTCTGCTGTTTGTCTATACATCTACTGTCGATCTGATGCTAATGGCAAGCGCTTAATTACCCGGTTGTTATATGTCACATGATGCCAATTAACACACGTATACATTTTATATCACGCATGCAGGCTCTCAGCTTCCCTTACCTGCTGGGCCATGGCAACGGGGGGAACTCCATGCAACAACACAATGTAAGTTAAGTGTGAGCGATAAGAGTCTCTCATGTACTGTACTGTGTTGCAGGTACATGTGTGTGTGCACCTTGCACGAGCGAGCTAGCTTTAGGGTCGAGATGCACAGGCACGTGCAAATAAAGGTGCCCTGAAAATGAGAATTTTGACACGTACACTTTATCTGGTCGACTTTAGCTTCCGTCAGATGATATATAGGCCGATTAGCAAAGGTAGCTTTAGCAAAGCCGGACACTGTCCATATCAGATGAGGAGGGAGGGTTTTGAAGCTGTTTAGAGTCCCTTTGTAGGATCTAAGCTACCATTTGTCTGTTTTACCCCTCTGAAAGGAATCAGGGCGTTTGTTATGAAATGGAACTTCCATCTTACTCCAAAATATTGATTCAATTCACAATAATATATAGACCTACCTCTAGCCAATCTGGTAGAGGTGGTAGTAGTCCACAAAGCTACAGTAGGCATCAAAATCAGAAGCAGGATACAGATGAATTCCATATATATATTCATCAGTAAGTTTGGGCATTTTTCAATTTCCTGAAAAAAGAATTCAACAGTTTAGTGTATATGGTATCTATTCTTATAAATTGATATGTATATATATACTCCTTTCGTCCGAAAAAATGCAATTATAGCTTACTACCTTGTCAATCTATCTCAACCTTATGATGATATGATGCAAGCTTTCCCGGTCCTTGCTAGTATATAGCTACCTGACTGATCATCATAGACGAACTTCCTTGTCACTGATAACCACCATATGGCACTTGACACGTAATATAACTAACTGCAGTTGCAGAGTGACAATGAGCATTTTGAGCACTGCATGCTGCAGAGCGCATGTGACTGAATGATAGTATATTGCACGTCCACCGGCCAGCTGATCGTTTTCAGCTCACCTTTTTTTGCACGCCTGTACGTGCAAATGCAAGCTGACAGATCCATGTCGCTCGCTTCGCTTGCTGTAGCCGTAAGCTGCACTCCTCTCCTCTCACTGCGTCGTGGGACCCCCGGCCCAGGAGTATATATGTGTGTGTGTGTGTGCACTCCTCACATGCGCATGAATTTCATTATGATTACTCATTATTATACTACTTATTAGCTTCTTGATATATAATATGATCTCGACCTCATGCATTATACATATTTTTTTGTTTCGGGCCCTTACTTTTGCTGAGAATATAAATATATGTATGAATGGGATATATAGTAATATGGTAATTAACTTTTCTTTAATTTTATATCTGCTGATGTGCATGCAGTTGCTGCTAAACCATAGCACTAGCAATGGCATGGTAGAAGTTGAAGGCTCGACCAAGCATCAGGTAAATGCTCCATCCGATCACAAATAATAGTTGATGTTTTGGGTTATTATACGTCCATCTTTCTAAATTTTGCAGTTACTGATTATTTTTAAAATATTCAGTATGGATATTTGGAAAAGATGCGAGATAGTTTTTTTTTTGTAAAGTGTACCTTTATTACTATATATGTATGTTTTACTAATGCGTTGCAACAAAAGGGTATTATTAGTCAAAGCTGTGCTTTAAATTTGGAGACCATTTTCATGTATAGAATGTAACTTATTATATACGTGACCGTAATAAAGAGTACATAAATTACCTAGGTATAAGTTAGCTTCGATTAATCGAATATAAAGCTAGCTTATCTCAACATATAGTGCACATAGTACTCTCTCTCTCTGTTTAAAATAAAATTAAACGGCATATTTTGCCTTGTACATAGATAAGAGAAATCATTTAATTTGAATAACAATAATACAGAACCCTAATTCCCTATAGTCACTTAACCTATACTTTCATAGGCCTAGTGAACAATACAAATTGACCTACTATATGTACAATGAAATATGAGTATATTTGGAACAAGACTAAGTAAAGGGCTATTTGGATTGAAGCCTCCCAACATACAACTATCGAGTCAGGCAAGCATCTCAGACTAGGTATCCAGGAATGCACCATGCACCAAGCAGGGCTACTGGGGGCAAATCAAACAAGACAACTATCTGATAGGCTTAACCAAGGAAACAACACTATACTACTGCTTCCATTGCATAAGTATATGATATATGTAATAGCTTGCAGTCTTGATTCACTATACATATATAAAACTCATCACCGCCGGTTCCAAACAGGTCATCATTGCTGGGTTTTTTTTGGCCTTGGTGGTGAAAGTGGGCGGTGATGACGATCACCACCGGTTGTAAAAACGAGGATCACTATCGGCTCGTTATATGAACCGACAATGATAATCAGAAAAAACAAAAAAAAAACAGCTAGCAGTAGCGGCTGCCCCGTCGTCACTATCTTCGTCTCCTCGTCTGGCATGCCACCTCCTTATGGTACAATCCACTGCCATGCCCCAAGCTAGGTCTGAGAGAGAGAGAGGGAGAGAGAGATTGAGGAGATCCAATGAGGAGATCTGAGAAGGAGACAGATGACAGCATTTAGGGTGGGGCAGGCGCCGCCGTTGCACCAGGGTGCCGGGACGCTTGGGCCACACCGGGCCAGTGGTGCAGTGCCGCACCATGCATCCCGGGGTAGGGCCGCGCCTACG
This sequence comes from Miscanthus floridulus, assembly GCF_019320115.1. Classification (NCBI taxonomy): domain Eukaryota; kingdom Viridiplantae; phylum Streptophyta; class Magnoliopsida; order Poales; family Poaceae; genus Miscanthus; species Miscanthus floridulus. The sequence continues at coordinate 2,433,696 of NC_089584.1, forward strand.
GCGCCTTGTCACTTGTGCCACGTGCGGACCTCCATGCTCATGGGCCACCACTGCCATGAGCAGGGGTGGATCCAACGGTGGGTGGGGGGGGGGGGGGGGGGGGGGGGGGGGCTCGAGCCCCCCTACCCATACCGGAGCAGTGGAACCTCCTGTGGAGCCCCCATGAATTTTTAGGCAAAGTTCTATAGTGTAGGGGTGCTGAGACTTAAGATCGAGCAGCAGTATTGTTCAGCCCCCCTGAAATATTTCCTGGATCCACCGCTGGCCATGAGTCATGAGGAGGAAGAGAGGGAGAGCGAGATGGGGGTAGGGAGAGGGAGGGGAAAGAGATATTTCATTGCTTCATTCATGGGAGAGATAAGGAGAGAGCGATTGTGCTGTCGAGCCGGCCATCACAGGGTGACATGCACACACACGGCCTCACCTGTCAGCCACCCAAAGAAAACACACGTACAATTGGTGATTTTCACTGCCACTCACAAAGGTGCCTTTCACAACCGGTTTATAATATGAACCGTTTGTGAAAATCATCACCAACAACTTTGTTCAAACAAACGGTGAAAATACTGTTGGTGACGATTATTTTTGTCATAGTGATATAGTAAGTTCATTAGGTTAAGCTTATGAGAAAAAAACGCATGCATCGTCGTCATCGATTTTAATTTGTTTTGCATATACACACGCATGTATAGTCTTTTGGATCTAGCGCATGCCTGCATCATCGATTATAATTTGTTTTTGCATGTACAAATATATAAATATGCAGGAGGAGGAGGTGAATGGCGTGGAGGGGGGTCACAGGAAGGATCTACGGAGCAGAGGGCTGTGCCTGGTGCCGGTGTCGTGCACGTCGCACCTCGCGGACGACAACGGCGCCTCCGACTTCTGGGCCGTGGCCGCGGCGCCGCCGCCTCCTCCGCCGCCGCTCGCCGGCATCATCTGGCGATAGGATCCGGATCGTCGGATCGATTCATGACGCCATATCGCCGTCTCAGCTGGATGCACGCGTACGTACGTGTGGGTTTTTCTCCACGCCACGTCGATTGATCGATCCATCAAGCTAAGTTGCATGCATGCATGCATGCCGTAAATATATACATAATACCATGCACACCACCATTATACTGTTGCTTGCTTTGCTTGCAAGTAGCTATAGCTTGTTTGACTGATCGATGAGGTATTCATCATTCATGTATGGTAGCTAGCTGCTACCTGCAGCGCCTACTACCAGGCTGTATACGTATACCAATGTACACCGTAGTAATACCGTATATGTATGTTGAGATGGAGCGATGCACATATCATCAGGAGCCGTCATTCTGTCGGAGCTGCCCGCGCAGTGTCTAAGCAGCAGCTAGGCTGATTGCTCTTGATGGTATGATGCGTCGTACGTGTATGTATCCAACACTGCTACTACTATATATATATACCTCTTTTTTGTAATTGTTTGATGAGTACATACATGCATATATGTACGTATATATATATTAGTTTGTATATATGCATGCCGGCTACTAGCTGCTACTGCTGCCCCTGCTGTGTTTTGGGTCTAAGACGACATGTACGTAGGTGCTTCGTACTCAAAAAATCATGCCAAACATAGCTTTCACTACTATTGAAGGGATTTTTGCGGTTGGTCAAAAGAGATTTTTGGAGGTGGACAGGGAGTCCGCCTCCAAAGCAATGCCTGCGCAAATCAATATTTTTGGAGACAGTCAAATGCCCCCTTCTGAAAATAGATTATAAAAAAGAAAAAGCCCATTGACAGGCCAGCCGAGCCCATCCACGAGGCTCGCCAAGCCCATCAACGCACCGTCACCACCGCTCGTTGGATTTGGGCACTGTCGTCGTTCCTTGCCGGCCGGATCCGAGCACCCACAACCGCCGTAGATTCGAGACCCTACCGCCGAATCTGAGCCACAACAGCCGTAGAGAGGCCCGACCATCGCGGAAGAGCCCGTGCCGCCGCTGCAGCGGAAGAGGCCCCCGCTGTCGGGGCACGAGCGGCCCTCCACCAGGGCATGAGCGTCCCTCTGCCGTTGGGAGCCATCAACCGCCCTTGAGCCGTCGTCGTTAGAAGAGAGAAGTGCGCGGGTGGGGAGAGCTAACAAAGAGAGAGGAAGAGAGATGGACGTCGCTGAGTCTGCCAAGTGGGAGGAGAAAGAATTAGCTAGGGTTTCTCAGCTTATATACTACGAGCCCGTTACCAGCCCGAGGTGGTCCACACAAAATGAAGTGGGATCGACCATGGGCCTCTTAAGATGCCCGCCTTCGTAAATCCATTTTAGGAGACATGCAATTTTGACCACCTCCGTAAATAAAACGTCCGCCTCCGTTAATGATTGGGCAGTGTCTCGCGAAATCATTTATGTAGTAGTGTTTGACCTAATTGTGTAATATATGATTGTAGTCTATGGGCTATGTCAAACTTGGTATTGGACCAATAACCCTAGCCCTTTGGTGCCTGCCAGCTTGCTAATAACCTCTGTCTAGAGATTGATGGCACCTCCCAACAACCAATTACAAAGATACAATTGCAGAAATGGGTTGTAACGACTAGTTTTTTTTGGCGGGGGTGCCTCTACATATACCCCCATCTCATGTTTTACACCTCTCTTGACATTCAGAACAGTCCTATACACTTGTTGGTGTCCAAGAGAGACCTTGAGGCTAGTGGAGTGGTTTGTATTTTATAATCAAGGATCAAGGACTCTATTAGTGCTTAGGGAGTAGCAAGCACACATATACTCTTCTCATTAGGCTTGGTTAGGTCAATTGGTGCTTGTTACTCTTGGTGATCAGCATCACCTAGATGACTTGGTGGTGATTGAGAGCTTGGTGATCTCTCGGTGGTGAATGTGAGAGGCCCAACTCAAGGTGTAAACAATTGTGGGTGATTCACTATGCCAAAGTGGCAAAGAATCAATCCATAGAGAGCACTTGGTCCTTGCACGGATCAAGGGAGAGCAATACCCTTGCGTAAGTGTTCCAATAAGGACTAGTGGGGAGTGCCAACTCATGTCTAATACCTTGGAAAAAACATTGACGTGTTCCTAACCCATCTCCTTTAGATTTGAGAATTTACTTTCATGCATTTACATTCTTCAGAATTGCCATGATAGAATAGGGTTGGAACTAGGTTGCAAAACTTTGTGCGGTAGGCTAGAAACACTTGTTTAGGCACTAGAGTGAAATGGGCTAAACAATAGGTTTTAGTTTTGTGAGAATTTTAGATTAGCTCAATTCACAACCCGTCTTCTTGGGTATCTTAATCCTTTCAGTTCCTAGAGTCGGAGTTCGATTAGGGCGGTTTAGAGATTGTTCATAACACTAGCTAGTGTGTCTCCCTTTTTCGTCTAGGGTGGGATGATAAGGATGTGAAACCGGAGAGTAAATGGGTCAAATCTTACGGTATAAGGAGTTGTTTTTGGAGTTTAGCTAGGTTTATAACTCAGGATAGAGGGGTGATGGTTGGGTTTGGGGTTGCACAAGGGGGCTTTAGTAAAGTTTTTATTTAGAGCGACTTTCGGGTCGTGATATCAGGCATCAGGTGCAAAGGATTATCCATGCCCCCATCAGACTTACTTTTGCCTGTTGGATTCACCGTGGGAACATACAATAACCATTGCGTCCCCTAATGGAAGAATTCCTTGCATGGATCGTTGAATGGCTCCACTAACATCTCTAATAAGCACGACATCATGAAACTCCAATGTAACACTTCCATTGTATACTTATTCATGGCCATTGATAAGCAACACACCACTAACTTTGACCTCTTGACACCTTATACCCTCTAAACAGTGCTTCCATGACAAAAAAAAAGTTAATATGGCTCCAAGGTAGGGGGGCTCTAGTCCCCCCTCGCACCACCTAAACCACCACCGTTTGATCCTCCTTTGCACCTTAAAATTGTTTATCCAAAAATATGCTTACCGTATTTTTATTTAATTATTTGTGTTTTTTATCATTTATGTTATCTACGTGACACTTGTTTCTTTCCCTAACCTAATTATGTAATCCACTTTATAGGTGCTAGATTATATAAGCTGAGCCGTTTAACGACCTAGATAAACCGGCATAGAAGGCAAAAATTGAAGTAATAAACTGGTTAGACCAACGACCTACAAGTTAGGCTAACCGTTTGCTGACTAATTAATTGATCTTATATGTTCTAGACTAGTGCAAGCTAAGGGTAATAAACAAACGTTTCCTTATTAACTACTTACTCATCCTGCCTCCGGTGATTTATCAGCACCACCGACCAAGACATATGGACTACATCAATCAATCAATTAAATTGATCAATCAAAAAGCAAGATTCCGGGTAGGGGGGTGGTGACAAAATGCACGATATGCATGATCCGCTTATGTGTCAACACACATGCATATGCTCCATGTAGGTACTCCCTCTGTTCCGAACTATGGTTTAGTTTGGTTTTGATTTTGACCTAAAGTCAAGTTTCTCTGATTTTAATTATGTTTGTAGGAAAAATATTACATTCTATAAGTTCAGATAAATTCAAAATATATTGGAGGAAGATTCCAATGAAAAAAAAATTGATGCTTTAGATGTGATGATTTTTCAACAAATTTGATCATTTTTTTAAAAATGACTTAGGACAAATCCGAAATGAAAACTCCTTCCTTCCTAAAATAAATCAATTCTTAAAATCACTACTCCCTCCAACCCAAAATAATTCAATTCTTAAAATGGTCTTAAGTCAAACTATCATAAGTTTAACTACCTTTATATGAAAAGTAACAATATCTATGACACCAAATAAGTGTATTATGAAAATATATATTTCGTGATGTATGTAGTGATATATTTTTTATGTAATAAATATTAGTGTTTTTTCTATAAATTTGGTTAAGCTTAAAATGGTTTGACTTTAGGACAACTCTTGAGGTTGATTTAATCTGGGACGGAGGAAGCGATTCAAAACGGATATGTTCTTTCCCTCCTTGAAAATATGCACTTGTTCTGCCTGGATTTTATTATATACACCACGACTTGCACGATGGCATTATCATTTGTAGTAACTAGCCAGATAGGAGACGGAAGGTGATGTTAGCACGCCTTTCACAACTGCTTACTATATTTAGTCGATAATACATGATGTTGTGCGGCTGCCGATCGATCTGGATTGCCCAATTTTACCTAATTAATTGAATATAATAAATGTACGGTCGTCATCTATGACAACTTGGTCCTGGAGGGCTAAGAACCTTGCGGCTTGCCGTCTACTGCCAGGTTGCTACCCTCCGTCTGCAGCGTCTGTTTGAATGATTGAATTTACTGGTGCTATTTTCTAGATATATATATAGCTTTTGTTATGCACTTAGATATACAATTAGAGCAATATATATTTAGAAAAGACAAGGAACAGAGGGAGTAATAGTAAACGACTAAAAGGTAAGGCAGCTAATAGCTTTTTACTAGCAGAGATATTAGCTAACATGTTAGTTGAGCTCCGTCTGGATCCTCCATCTAATAGTTAATATTTCCTCTATTCCAAATTAATTATAAGTTGTTTTAGTTTTGGTAGATACATATATAGTTTTTATTATATTTCTAAACATTGACATGTACCTAGAAAACCAAAATGACATACAATTTGAAATAAGCAAGTTAATAACATTTTATGAGCTAGGTAGCTCATTTTGAGCTTATTAGTTGGACTATTAGCTAATCGCACTGTTCGTTTGGGCTTGTTTGGCTGACAAGGCATGACTGAAAGTACTATTGGCTGGTTTGGTGTGAGAGAAAATATTGGTCGTTGGCTGATAAGCCATGTCTTATAAGTAAAATATGACCAAGCGAACATGCTGTATGTGTGTACCCAGTAGTACTAATTTTAATTACTAATAATTAGTATTAATGGATCAAACAGGGTTACAGCATACTCCCTCAGTTCCAAATTATAAATCACTTTGACTTTTTTGGTTCATCTATTTTGTTATTTATCTAAACATATTATTATATCTAGATACATAGCAAAATAGATGTACCAAAAAAAGTCAAAACAACTTATAATTTAGAACGGATGGAGTATATAACAACAGAAATGCTTGTGTTTTTAAACAAATTTCAATTTTTAGAATTTATAAATGTTTACATTTATAGACAAGAGGGAGTACCTGTATTTCTTGACACCTCCCATCTCTCTCTATATATGTGCGCTCATGATCGGGTAGAGAGATCACACGCAGAACTCCGCCAGAATCAGAAGAATTCGAATCAACCTCTAGCTAGCTATAAACAAAGCCAACACAAGGTAGAGTATAATTAATCACGATGTCAGCAACAGCACCAGCTGGCGCAGGCAGCAGCAGGCCGCCGGCGCGGTGGGTCTCGCGGTGGTGGTGATGCTCATGGCCACGGCGGCGACGCCGGCGGAGGGGTTCATCTCCGACAAGACGTGGCGAGCCATCCGCCGGGCGAACCGCGACGGCGCGCCGTTCGTGGGGCTGGTGGTGCCCAACGCCTACGAGATGGACCCCGTCCTCAGGTCCCCCGGCTTCAAGCCCAGCGACGACATCCCCATCTTGGACGTCCAAGGTACGTACTACGTACGTATATATACGTTAGTACAAGTACGTATATAGTACGGTACAAGAACTGGTAACAATCCGAGAGGATGAGCATGCATATAGGTCATGACATGTACAGAGATATGTACAATCGCACAGCGTTTCGTTCCGACGATTAATACTACTCGATTGGTCATCTGGACGGAACATGTTCTTGCACAGCGTTTCGTTCTGACGATTTTTACTGATCGGTCATCTGGACGGAACATGTTCTTGCACAGCGTTTGTGGGTTGCAATAGAACATGTTCTGTTACATACATATGCACAGCTTATAGAGTTAGCAAAATATATTTATATATGTTGCAATATAATGTACACCTTGTTGCATGGTCATTTAGACGACTCGTGGCTCGAAAATTCATGCAACGAATTCGTAATCCGTTTTAACTCGTATGTGCACAGGTCGTGAATCCATGTCACAAACAGGATGGAAAGATGTGCAAGGGCATTATGGGAAGTAAAATATGATGATTCAAAGATTATTCTTTTCACCTTAATATTAGGTATAGATATATATTTAATTGGAGGACACGACAAAGAGGAAATGAGATATTCCACTTTGTCCAGTGTTCCATTGAGAGATATCATCCCTGAAGGGAATATTCTCTCAATATTGGAGATTCATTGGTAACAAAAAAAAAATATTAAGGGATCAAGGGTGCGTTGGTGGAGCTTCTCCAAGGGCTCTCGAAACCGCTCTAGCCTCGTACCGGCCAAACAGAAACAACTTCGCTTGGCTCCGTGTGTGTGCCGCAACAAACACGCTCTCACAGGGATTGGTGGACGGTGGAGCCAAAAAACCTAGCTTCCTCCCGTTCCTTGACGAGACGCGCGCGGGTGGACGCGGCTACCCTGCCCACCCGGCTCCTTCCTGGCGAGCTCTGGCAGCATCGTGCGAGCGGCGGGAGGGCGCGATGAAGAGGGTGCAAGCACTGCAGAGAAGGATTGGCAGTGACACTGAGAGCTCGGGCGTAGTGGAGATGGTGCAGACATGGCGGTGAGCACGAACAAGATGCACGTGCGGTGAATGCATGGGATAAGATGGAGACAGAATAAGAAGTAAAGAGAAATAATAGAGGAAAATGATGGAAGAAAATGGAACAATAGAATAAAAAAATAAAAAAGGTGTTATAGTCATCTCATGCTTTTTAACAACCAGATGAAACTGTTTTACCAAACATTTTTTAACAAGAGAAGCTAGAGCAGAAAAAGTCATTTTATCAAGAAGCTATATATGGAGCTCTATAAAAAAGCTCCAAGTGGGACGAGCTAGGTGTTGACGTTGAATGTGATCCAAGCCAACACACTAGCAAGGGACTTTGGACGCTCAAAGAGGTTGCAAACAACCTGCAACACAGCAAGAACGCAACATAATCGATTAAACCGATCTAGAGACCGGTAAAGTCGATGTAGAGCTCATTCTTGGCCGAAAAGACTACCGAACTTCTCCCGAGAAGACCCGTCGGGGAGGAGAACGTGGAGGATTTCCTAGAACCAGCAAGGCCACCTAGGATGCCGTTGAATCTCGCCGGGAAACTCAACGAACAGCAGGAGTAAAGGGGCAAAAGGAGTTGATAGACTGATTTTTTGACGATTAGATAGATGGGAACTCAATCGGCCATGATCATCTCATATATATAGAGTCGGGTTGTCTTATCCCAGTTGGAAACCTCTCTAAGCTTTATTTTCCAAGTTTGAAATAGTCCGGATCGGAATCCAAAAGGTCAGATCCGAACACGGTTTTTTATTAGGTATGCCGGAAGTTCTGACCTCTGCCGGAACTTCTGGTGTCAGAACTTCCGACGTGGGGATAACCACCCCAGGCACCCGGCATGTCTTTTCAGGCTTTCCGGAAGTTCTGATGTCTGTCGGAACTTCCGAGTGTCAGAATTTCCGACTTGGGTCGAAACTTCCAGCAATGGAGCATTTTTCTCTGGGGCATGACTCCTTCACCCGGACTCCGAATTAGACGTTCCATATATGTTTTTAACCATCTCGACGAGAGGAACACAATGGTGAAGTCTATTTCATATTTTGACAACTTCACAAAATGGTCAATTTTGGTTGTCAACACTAGGCATATGGGCACAAGAGCTTGGATGTGGGTTCAAGTGAGAACAAGGCTGCTGTGGCCTTAATTAGCCTCTGGTATGGCTGCAAAGAAGAAGAAAAAAAGCACTACTATAAAACCCTTCGCTATCACTTTGGTTCCTGAAGGAAAGAGCTACAACTGCGGTTTCTAACTAAACACCGGCTACGAGATATGTGCATGATCCGCCTCGTGTCGGCTAGCTAGCTAGCTACTCGCTGGGCCTCTCTCTATGTATATACATAGTACACGGCACAGTTGATTTCCCGTGTACCTATGTTTTCACAAAAAAAAATATACGCCATGTATTATTGTATATATAAACACATCTTGCATTGCTCCCATCAACTATATAGAAAAAATAACGTTGCATTGCTCAACGACTTGCACGTGGGTACATATAGCTAGGACAAAGAACCGGCCGGCCTGTAGCCATCTTTGACTTTCTCTTTTTAATATAACTAGTAGCGTGTTCCATACATTGCTACGGGATAAATAATATTTTGTACTAAAACACACGGATCGCACGATAGAGATAACAATACTGTAAAAATTTAAAGACAACTAAAATGACATTTAATCCAAAAAGCAAAGTTTATGAATTTTAAAACAGTCATGGAGTGCGCAGCGTCGCAGGCTCACCAACTTTACTTTATAGACCTTTCCGTGATGGCGGATAAGATAATGTTTTTATATTGGCAGGAAGAAATCTCTATAGCTATTTCTTTCGTGCTCACAAAACTAATGACCCTGGTGCAACAATGGAAAATACAAAAGAGCCTATCCTCATGAATGCGCGGAAACCAACGCCACTACGATCGTGCCATCCCACGACCACTGGTATGGTGTTGTTTAGCACTATTGTTTATTATTATCGCTAACTTGCTTCCTTAGTTTTATTCAAGTAATTATGTTTGTAATTATGCATGTGCTAATTCGGTTGATCCCACATTGACACATGAGAAAAGTTGAGAAAGTCGACAAAACTAATGGTTTGAGAACATACACGTGTAATAGTTATGAATGGTTCAAAATGAATATTATGAATAAAACACTCAAAGAGTGTCAATTTTTATAACAATAATATAACACATGTTCAATTTTCATTATGCCATCACACAAGTGTATATACAACATCTTCGTGTAGAGTTCTGATAAACCATTTAAAAATACCTAGGAACGGCAACAAATTAGGCATTAGTGAGATATATTTGTACAATATAAATTGAATGAAAAAAATGTATTGTATGCGTAGTAGTAATATTTCTGTACCTCGCCTATGGCGTTAGAATCTCCTTAAATACAATATTCTTCGTGAAAGTTCCATCCGCTATTAGGGTCTTATCATTATCTTTCTTTTTTATTTGACGCATTCTTATATTTTTCCGCCCTCGGCATTTACTTTTATTAGAGCATTGTTCTTGTCTATCTTTTGGCCTCCTCCTCTTGTGCCTCTGCATCAGGCGGGAGGGCAAGGATCTTAATATTGGTTCTTGACGTGGCTCTAGACATCGTAATGTATAACTGACCATGAGAGAAGACCGGTGCGGGTAGGTACACACCCATGTTCGGGATAGTTTGGCCCTGTGACTTGTTGATCGTCATGCAAAGCTCAGCCTGATAGGAAACTGCTTCCTCTTAAACTGAAACGGGAACATCTCATCATGAGACGGGCATAGCGACATTCAGGAAGGAATACCTGTTCCCAGTATGCTGCCCCACCATGATTTCAGCGTCGTTGTATTCTTCTTCGGAACCCCCACACCACCAGCCTTGTACCGTTGCATAGCCCATTGGCAGGGTCAATATTCCTAAGCAATATGACAGGACACCCGAGCTTGAGTTCAAGACGTGTGGAGCCAGCCTATTGGGGGTCAAACGTTTAAGGAACTCCGATGGATAGTAGTTATGTGGATCATCTACCGCTAAGTCAAAACTGTGATACACCCGTCTCTCGCCGCCCTGGAACATATCAATCATTTTCATATTGATCATGTCCACCCAATCGTTACATGTAGACAAAATCGCTCTGGTGGTGATGTAGTCTCCGTATTCATTTTTGTTTTTTTTTTTTTTTTTTTGTTTTTTTTTTTTTTTTTTTTTTTTTTTTTTTTTTTGTTTTTTTTTGTTTTTTTTTTTTATGTTTTTTTTTTTTGTTTCTTTCTGTTTTTTTGTGGCCTCGCCCCCCTACCCATACCGGAGCAGTGGAACCTCCTGTGGAGCCCCCATGAATTTTTAGGCAAAGTTCTATAGTGTAGGGGGGCTGAGACTTAAGATCGAGCAGCAGTATTGTTCAGCCCCCTGAAATATTTCCTGGATCCACCGCTGGCCATGAGTCATGAGGAGGAAGAGAGGGAGAGCGAGATTGGGGTAGGGAGAGGGAGGAAAGAGTATTTCATTGCTTCATTCATG